>NC_134484.1:56586108-56587848 GCF_040206685.1 Ascaphus truei | reverse complement strand
CGCGCAAACCACCTCCCTTTATCCCCTCCTATCCATGACACTCCCACCCGAGGCTGCTGGGTCAAGGATCTACTCTATCTCCGCCAACTGCGGTCCCCCTCCCTGGCGGGCTGTTGCAAAACCCTACACGTGCAATCTCCCGCTCTTTCGGGGCTGATCAGGGGTCACGGCTACATATGTAACTGGTGTTCCCCCACCCAAAGGGAGATTCACTGCTACCTGGTGTTGTGGTGCTCACATGCAGGTTTACAGAAGGGCTTGACCTTCCGCCGATGTTAGTTGGGGATGAACAGGACAGGCTTTTGGGATCGGCAGCTCTCATTTTCTCTGGTGCAGCACCTCCACTCCCACAGGGCCTATCAGAAATAGGTGCAGTCCTTGTAGAAAAACTCTTTTCCCTACCCCTGAAGGACAGCAGCCTCAGACTGGAGTAAAAACAGAACTTGATCTTTATTGAAGGTACATTACAGCACACAGCATGCACAGTCTTCTCTGTCAACCCCAAGGGCTTGAGGCCCTAGGAGTCTCTCCTTGTCTCCCATGCTCCCTGATGGAGAATGGGGGATATTCTCCCACTCCCCTGAGGGAGGGGTTAGAAGTAGTAAAAATCAGAGCCCTGGCTCCACACTTCTAACAACTTTGAACAACTACATTTGGAGCTGCATGAAGAAAGGTTCACCGCCAGCGTGGGTGAGGAAATATGTTTAAATCCCTGGCAATTCTTTGTTTAGCGAGGTGATCGCAACTGACTCGAGTGGACCATGACCGGTAAAAAATAAGTTTTAGCGTTGGTCGCAGTACACTGGCGACACACTTTATTCGAGCTCGGCTAGTCCCACGAATTCGTGTATACCCGGGTGTATTGAGGTTTGTGACTGTTTTCTGCCCGAGTGCATTGAGGTATTTTCCAAGCAGGGATTGAAGCATTTTATTCCCGCTGGCTGCAATACTGCACAAGTATATATATATATACTGCATTACAATTCATGAATTTATTGCCATCTGGTAGACACGCGAAGCATTGCAGCCTATTAAATCCTAATCATTATCATTTAACAGATCAGCCGCCCGTCAGCCAGGCATGAACCCAGGCTGGGAAGGCAAACGCAACGGGGCTTGTCAGAGGTGAGGAGCGGCGCATTCCAGGTATCTGCCAGGTACATACTGGGTATTTGCTCGAATAAAGTGTGTCGGTGCAGTACTTTGCAGTAATCATAGGCGGCACTACTGTAGTGTGCTATTGCATCTTTAATCTAAATGCAATGTAAGCCATCCCTTATTCCCGTTCCTTTTATATGATATGATATCCCATTTATTTAAATGTAAACCACCACTTATACCCCTACAAACTTCAAATGACTAAAAAGTATTTTGAAAGGCTGATTTTTTTTAGTTGGAGTACAATAAAGTACAGTTTAGAAATAAATAACAAAAACTTTGTGAAATAATACAATCTTACATAGTTGCATAGTAGATGAAGTTGAGAAGAGATACTGTATGTCCATCAAGTTCAACCTTTGCTAAATTTAGACGATAGATACTAATCCTATATCCTTCTTCAATCTTCTTCCAAATATACAATTTTCTTCAACCAACATGTTCTTCAGATGGCATCTTGTGCAGGTTCACCTGTAAAGTATGAGACGTTATAAGTAATAATCACCGAAAAACAGGGCATTATGGCCAATAATGCCCTGGCTGGAAGAGTTGAAGCTGGACGAAGGATACTAGGGCGCAAAC